>NC_084502.1:20419798-20429798 GCF_024500385.1 Phyllopteryx taeniolatus | reverse complement strand
ATCTTTCTCCATCTTTTACTCAACTTCTTTTTTGGCGATGGTGTGGGTCAGTATGGGACTGCTTGCTTTCAACGATGTCGCCACGATCCAGTGAGCCAGAGCAAGCTGTTTAGCCCCTTAGTTCGCAAGCTAATTAGCTCACGAGCTAGCAAATGTAATAAATACTTAACTTTCCCTGAAGTTTCCCAGTTGTGTGAAACTACGGATCCAAACCCATTCCGCCAGCGGCTCGCTGCGTCGTGAGCAGCACGCGGGTTTTTACCACAACAATGAAAATCTATCGAGTCCGGAAAAAAGTCTACTTTGTATTTATGGAACGATAACCCACCATCCTCTGCCTCTGATTGGCTACCACCAAGACAGGACTTTTAATGGCTAATCATTCGCTGAAGTACTTCAGCAACCCACACACACACACACGCAGGTCAGCAATGCTGTGCGTCTGTGCATCTATGGATGCAGATTGATTATGTTTTACTTGCCCCTGCTCAATTTTGTGCATCTCAGATGTGAGACGTGCATCAAACGAAATCCCTACTGTACTACTGAAATAGTTTTCCCCCTATATTTAAGTTCCCTTTTAACCTTCAATTTAGTAAATTCCTGATTTATTCCCATAAATTCCCATTAATTGTCATGGAAAGTTTCCAACTTTGAAAATTTTCCCAGGGTTGTGCAACCCTAATCATAAAACACAGGTTTTGACTGATTACATCTGCTTTCAGAATAACAGCTGAGAAAGTCAATGGTTGAGAAAGAAATGCTTGATTAGCTCATGCTCACAAGTGTTTCCCAGCGCTCACCGTTGTCGTGCTTTCATGCAACAAGTAAGACACAGTAAAAAAATAGCGAAAGAGTTAAAGAGAAGGCACAAAGGAGAGCGGACTCAGTCGGGGAACTTTGCTTTGAAGGTTTCCGACCCGATCAACAGTTTTTAGACACGTCACAACAGGAAGGTAAGATACTTCGACAGCCTCTTAAAAAAAAAAAATTTATCTGAAAAAAAGAAATCTAAAAAAACCTATTAAAGAGAAGGCACTCATTTGCGTTTGAGCACCCCGCTGAAAGCATTTCACAGCTTTAAATATTATTTGTGGATGGCTGGAAGCACAACATTTAAGACAAAACTGTCAGTGTCAGTCAAGATGATCGTCATGTCAGTCTGAGCTTTTAGTGTGTATGTGTGTGTGTGTGTGTGTGTTTGGGGGGTGGGGGGGCATTAGCTTGATGACCGGTATTAGAACACTGGCAGGTGGATCAAAAAAATATAGAGCGATAGCTTGACTTCTGAGTTAGATTTGTTGTGTGACCAAGCTCGTAACTGAATTTACTCAGATAGCGGTGCTTTGACCGGTAAGTGTTCCAACTTACCAGTTTTTAGAGTCACGAGCCGTTGCATCAGTCGGTTTGTATTGCTTTGTGTTCAAGCCTCAGATAAGCCACTGTTCCAGTGACGTGAAAAAAAATAGAAAATTGATCAATTAAAGTGGAACCTCTTAGTGGATCCTCGGTTCACTAAGAAATCGGTTTACAAACAAAAATTTCAAAACAATATTGTCTGGGTTCACGAACTATGCTTCTTGGCATCCACGTGGAACGCTCTGTTGTGCTTACTCCCACATAGTGAAACGTCATTTGCTGTGTGCGGGACGTATTTCAGGTGTCTTTGTTTTTTGCTGAACATTAGCCCTTACTATTGCTGCAAAGAACGTGAGAAGTGCAGGTGATTGTGCTATTATGAAGCCCTGGAAAGTGTAGCAGTTGTGGTGGCCTCTGCTGAGCTCTCGTTGGCGAGGCTGAGAGGGTGCCACCACAGACTGATCTTGTTTCTTGTGAAGAGAAGTAAACGCTCTGCTTAGCAGTACAGGGGGACATTTTTTAGTAGGCTTTACACGATCAAGATTTTGGGGGATGATCACCCACCAGCGAGTTTAAAAAAATGATAACCGATCACGGATCCGATCACAAGATGGAGCAATATGTCTATTTAAATGACATGTTCATTTACTGTATATACTTGTGTACTTAATTGCTCAAGAAAATTATATTTACAATAAATAATGTATCTTTGTTCATCTATTTATACAAGTGAGGCTTCTATTAGATGGCAGGAAGTACATACAGTAATTAATGTATCCACTTTTTGTTTGTTGGTGTGCCGTGAGATATTTCAATTGTAAAATGTTCCTTGCCTCCATAAAGGTTGGAAATCACTGCTCTAGTCAGATCGTGCATTCTAATCAGTCAGGTCAAACCAACATTACAACATGACAGAAATAATGGGTGCTAACTTACTGTAATTAAATTACTTTATTGTAATTAAATTACTTCACCCACATTGAAACTCTAGAGCACGATTTGACAGAACGGCGGCATGTTTACGTACCACCATTAGTGCTAGCACTTGCCTTCTAGGCTACATACATTTTTTGTTGCCTGCTTGCGAGCCGTGTCGTATTAAAAGTACGTGAACATACCTCAAGCAAGCCTTAAACGAATGTCCTCTCCTGTCCTGAGCACCGGTGACCACCAACATTTTTTCCCCCCATTTTGTACAATACAGTCGGCGGGATCCACTCGTTGTCGTCGCCACGGTAACGAGTGTATCCGGTCGCATTTGAGTTGACAAGATAAAGCCCAATGATCGTAAAAAACGGGATGCGGTGGTATTGGAATACAAGATTTTATTGCAGTAGTCTAACCGAGTACAATCGTAAAAGAGCTAATTTGTCTTGTAGTCTGATTACGTGCATTACGTGTTGTCTGTCTCAGACGTGTTGTTTGTCCCACACCGCCGACATGTTTTTTTTTTTTTTAAATAACTTTATTGGCCATCACATATTTTCAATACTACGTCAAAAGACACGCGACATGGCTAAAAACAAACTAGCGTGTGGATTCAAATATACTGTGCACGATGGTGCCACGAAGTCAATGTCTTTTGCGGAGGAAATCTGATCGGCGACTTATGACATTAAAGCCGATCAGCCAATCAGCATAAAATGCTAATTATCAGCCGATACCGATCAGGCCAATAAAATCGGTGTAAAGTCTATTTTTTTAGTACCTATTTTCCATTCCTACGACCACAAAAATGCAGGGTACTGATCAGTTGCTACAGTAGGGCCTTTTTGGAACGAAAAACACCCGCCAAAGACAGACAGACAGCGTGGTTAGCACATCTGCCAGTTCTCAGGTAGGTGGTTCGAATCTGGGCTACAAGCCTTCATGTGTGGAGTTTTCATGTGCTGCTCGTGCCCGTGCATTTTTTTCCCCCAGGGAGTCAAGCGTCCTTCCATATTTCAAAAACATGCATGTCAGCTTCATTGAAGACTAAATTGTCCTTAAGTGTGACTGTGAATGGTTGTTTGTCTATGTGCCATGCGATTGGCTGGTGATTAATAATCCGCCTCTCAAAGTAAGCTTGGACAATCTACTACTCACCTGCGACCCCAATGAGGACAAAAACTATATAAAACAAAATGGATGGAAAATTGATTTGCTATATGAATAAATGAACGAAATAAACTGATAAGTCAAGGTAGCACTGTAGATGATAAGCTCAGCTGTGAGGCCCTGTGAGCTTGCTATGATAGCATCTTATTATTAATATGTATCTTTAAGGCCACAATGTGTTGTGGTTACCAGTGCCGATTCCCGAGTTGGCGATGATGGTGGCCTCGGTCCACTGGTCGGCACTAGAGACAGAATATGAGCGCTGATGCCCGCCCATGCTGTCTGGACCGCGACTGTTGAAGGACACCAGGCTAACACCGCTTGCCATCTGAGATACTGAAGAGCTGCAACTCACTGAACCTGCCAGGACAGAAAAAAGTGTTCTGATCAAATCTCTGCATGAACAAACTTGATACCTTAACTTTAGGACATTTTTCTGTTTATTAATCAGACTGTGTGCGCCGTGAATTTATTTTTTGATGCTGTATTACTCCAATTTTGCTGAATGTGGATTATTACTAGTTGTTGTTTATTTCTGTGCAAGGTGGCAGTAATCATGAATAACTAGTTCATATATTAATATGAAACGTACATTGCTGCATGCATGTGCATGACCGAACGTGAACTTATTTTTAAACACCACATTAATTAAATGTACTACCGTTATATGCACAGTGCCAGTTACCGTGAATTACTGGCTAGCAAAAATGCCATTACAGTGATGATATGACGCATGTGACCAATGGTACCAGTCCATGGCCCACCTCTTCAAAGCATGCCATTGGAGAGGAAGTGTACTGAACTGGAGTACATATCATACTTTCACCCTAGCCAAACATAGCGGACTATACTGAAAGTGTTAAACTACCCGTCAAGTGAAAATAAAAATGTTCCAATACGATCAATGTTTTCACAAATCGATTCTATTGGTCTGTCCCCACTTCATCTGTTATTTTTAGGCAATATTAACCAATTTAAAGTGGTGAAAATAGCTTGAGAACAAATCTATTCACGCTCTTGAACGCTCTAAATGTCTGAGAGGTGTTGTGAAACGCCGCCTCTTTCCTCACTCTGGGGAAACCGTGTGGCATAATTGTCGCCTACATTGAAAGTTTGGATGTTTTTAGACAGTAACGAGTGATAATAGGTTAGATGTATTTGAGTAAATGGGCTTTCACTTCTATAGTGCTTTTTCACCTTCAAGTTACACAAAGCTCCTCATTCACCTACTGATGAGCAGGCTTCTTTTATTATAATCGATCACTGTAATGCTTCGTTGCAGAAGGAAGCTAGTAAGCCACGGAGGTAAGTTTGCGTGCAAATTAATATACGCCTAACTGTCAAGGTTAATCAGCTCATTGTTTGATTAATTGCAACGCTCATGGAGCTAAGACTTTTGAAAAAGAGTCTGGGAAGACGACATTTAACAGGCCTTTGCTTTTGTGAAGTAGTATTAAAGGCTTTTTGTATGGTAGGGGGCTTGGTGTGAACGCAGATTGTCCTGAGAACAGCTGGCACCCAGCGTCCTAGTCTACCATTTTAAAGGTCCCCTTCCATCAGAATCCCATTGTTTCTACTGTTTTATGCATAACATAGGTCAAATTAGTCTGACATGGTTTAAATATGAAATCTATGCCAAATTGCAAAAGTCAAACTGAATCAGGCTTGCAAAATGAGTGGATTTGAAATCGGTGACATTGTGACCTAGTTTTGTCAATTAATATTCAACTACCTGCCCACTTCATGGTTGGTACCCACCCACTCAATAATACACGGGTATTAAGCGAGCGAGTCTCAGCCGCTGCAAAGCCATAAAAATACAGTCTATAAAGTATACATATGTTGTGTTTTATAACAATACTTAACTATATACATATATTTATTATGTAACAGTGAATGAAATTGTGAAACTTAGTAATTTTCCCCAGTGGTGATCATTGCGGCAGGTTTAATTCCAATGAATGGGAGCGGACGACAAGCATAAACTCAAAATATATCCCCTCTCTTTTCATTTTCATCCACATCCCCTTTCAGATCACCTTCCCAACAATCTAACACTTGATGACTTGTGCTTCACGATGATAGTAAGACATCGAAGGACGCAATGTCACATGAACGCTTGGCTGCCCCAAGCTTCTCGGCAGGTTCAATTCGAATGAATGGGAGCGGATGATGTGCCTACCCTCATAATATCCCCCTCTTTTCATTTTCACCTACGTACCCTATCAGCTCGCATTTCCTATGAGTGGGCCAACAATACAACACTCAGTGAATTGTGCTTCACAATGATAGTAATGGGAGACGGGTGTCCCACTGGCCACCGTGGCCACTCATCACCAGCCGTGAGAGTCGTGGGGCGGATGGGCTGCAATGAGGAGTAAAAATGGGAAGAAGATAAAACCCAAACTCAACGCTGACCGAGGCCGCTCACAGCACACCTTCGCCGGATGCGCGCACACTGACAGCCCACTGAAGAGGACCGAGGAGCATAATTTGGTGCAAATGAAGCGAATACGTTTCAGTGTATATAAAAAACTCGCCGATCCAACTCTTGGGAGGGATGCGAGTCTGTAGCATCGAAGGACGCGACGTCGCTGCGAATGCTTGGCCGCCCCAAGCTTCTACCGAGATGCTAGCAGACGCTCTCATATGGACCAATCAGAGCCAAGCTGCCTCCCATATTTAATTTGGGCAAGATGAATGATCCAATCAGGGCAAACCTCCTTTACATGTCACATAATAATGAGATCTGACCATCTCAAAATAACAGGTGGAAAAGACCAACTAGAATAGATTGAAAAAGGATATTTTGGGCATTTCCAACCAAAATTATTATGCAAACCCTATAAAAGCATATTAAATTAACAATTGAGGATAATTTTGTGTTGTGTTAATGTTAGTGTGCAACGGTATACGATGGCAGTATAAGGTATAATATCAACTTGAACGAAGCAGTGCTTGGGAACTCAAGCAAGATTGCATTTTTCCTCGAGACAGAGACAAGTTTTGTGATCTGCGAAAATATATCTGCTCAAAGTCACCCGTGGCTGAAATACATCCCACCGAGCTGTCGTGAGGCTTTTCCATGCCGCGACGACAAGCGCTGGCCGCCAGCTCGCTCTCTGGCTAACAGGCTTCCGGAGGCCGCGGACTGGCGGTGGGGTCATCTAATCCGCTACAGTGGATACGGAAAGTATTGAGACGCCCTTAAATTTTTCACTCGTTATATTGCATCATTTAAGTACAAATATTTTCCGCATTAATGTACACACAGCACCCCATATTGACAGGAAAAACAATGGAATTGTTGGATTTTTTGCAGATTTATTAAAAAAGAAAAAGTGAAACATCACACAGCCGTAAGTATTCAGACCCTTTGCTCAGTATTTAGTAGAAGCACCCTTTTGAGCTAACACAGCCCTGAGTCTTTTTGGGAGTGATGTGAAGTTTTTCACACCTGGATTTGGGGATCCTCTGTCATTCCTCCTTGCAGCTCCTCTCCAGTTCTGTCGGTTTGGATGGTGAACTTTGGTGGACAGCCATTTTCAGGTATCTCCAGAGATGCTCATTTGGGTTTAAGTCAGGGCTCTGGCTTGGCCATTCAAGAGTTGAGAGTCAAGAGTCACTGAGTTGTTCTGAAGCCCCTCCTTTGTTATTTTAGCTGTGTGCTTAGGGTCATTGTCTTGTTGAAAGGTGAACCTTCGGCCCAGTCTGAGGTTCTGAGCACTCTGGAGAAGGTTTTCATGTACTTGGCCGCATTCATCTTTCCTTCGATTGCAAACAGTCGTCCTGTCCCTGCAGCTGAAAAACACCCTCACAGCATGATGCTACCACCACCATGCTTCACTGTTGGACTGTATTGGACAGGTGATGTGCAGTGCCTGGTTTTCTCCACACATACCGCTTAAAATTCAGGCCAAAAAGTTCTATCTTGGTCTCAGCAGACCAGAGAATTTTATTTCTCACCATCTTGGAGTCCTTCAGGTGTTTTTTAGCAAACTCCATGTGGGCTTTCATGTGTCTTACACTGAGGAGAGGCTTCTGTCGGGCCACTCTGCCATGAAGCCCTGACTGGTGGAGAGAACTTTCTCCCATCTCCCTCCCGACTGCATCTCTGGAGCTCAGACACAGTGATCCTTGGGTCCTTCTTTACCTCTCTCACCAAGGCTCTTCTCCCTCGATTTCTCAGTTTGGCCGGACGGCCAGCTCTAGGAAGGGTTCTGGTCGTTCCAAACATGTTCCATTTAAGGAGGCCACTGTGCTCTTAGGAAACTTAAGTGCAGCAGAAATGTTTTTGTAACCTTGGCCAGATATGTGCCTTGTCACAATTCTGTCTCTGAGCTCTTCAGGCAGTTCATTTGACCTCATGATTCTCATTTGCTCTGACATGCACTGTGAGCTGTAAGGTCATATATAGACAAGTGTGTCGCTTTCCTAATCAAGTCCAATCAGTATAATCAAACAGAGCTGGACTCCAATGAAGGTGTAGAACCATCTCAAGGATGATCAGAAGAAATGGACAGCACCCGAGTTAAATATATGAGTGTCACAGCAAAGGGTCTGAATACCTATGGCTCTGTGATATTTCAGTTTTTCTTTTTTAATCAATCTGCAAAAATTACAACAATTCCGTGGGGTGCTGTGTGTACATCAATGAGGGGAAAAATGAACTTAAATGATTTTAGCAAATGGCTGCAATATAACAAAGAGTGAAAATTTTAAGGGGGTCGGAATACTTTCCGTACCCACTGTATATGCGGAACGTCACGTGACCACGCGGAACACGGAATAGAACCCCAAACACCGTCTAAAGTCATCTTTGGTGGCTCTGTGGTGAATTGAATAGTCCCCTTCCACATTCACCCAAGCGAGGCGGAAGTGCCTTTACCTGATTTACCGAATGCGGAAGTAGTTTGGCCATATACCAGATTCGTCACCGCCTCACTCCGTGTTGTGTTGTGTGTGGGTCCAAATAACAGAGACACTTAAGTAATTCACTATTGTGCAAGAAAATTATTGATGCGAGAAGGCGCTCAAGTTTTTATATAGTGAGGGAGGCCCAACTCATGCCAGAAGACCAAGTGCATCCATTACTGGGCTTTGTTTTTGCCACGGCCCCAAAAATCTAGACAACTGAAATTGTGCAAAAAAGTTTAATGCTGTATCTAAACAATTCAATACTAACTGTTCTCAGTTACTCAGCACGTTCTCAGCAATTACTGTGTCTTCAAACATATATAATATATTTAGAAACAAATATCTGAATTCACTTTACTGGGTTAAGCGCATGGCACAATTGACTCGTGTGTGTGCATGTGTGTGTGTGTACGCCCCAGTACACGCTTAGAGCTGGGTAACCCGACCCTTCAACTCTTGGTCATTCCTCCTGACCTCCCAGTCTCCCTTATAGTCCATCACCACCCCACCATCCCATCCCATCCCATCCATATACCTCCTTCCTCACATGATCGTAGTTTATTTCTTGGTGCTGGAAGAGTGGATTGTCTCTGATTACATTAATATTCATGAAAATAATTCATACATGAGGATGCCTCACTGAATAGTCATGCTATTAACTCGGCTTCCTGAATGTGTACGTGTAACAAACAGACGCATCTCTTTTACGACGTCTTTTGTCAGGTGCTAATCAGCATTCTCGGCCTCAATTCCTGCTTCATTTCATTCTAATCACCTTTACTGATTCCAGAGAAATTAAAATGTTGATTGTTTACGATGCCAAATTACTTTTGTCAAACTGCAAATTGTCCCCCTCACCTGGAGTGTGTCCCAGCTGCAGGCTGGTCATGTCCTTCGTCAGGCCGTTGGTTTTGGGGCTGGGCATGACGGCGCAGGTGGACACGGCTCGCGGCGGCCGTTTACCTGGTACCTTGACCGTGGTCCTGAGCAGGTCGATCTCTTTACCGTGGACATTCTGCATGTAGTCCTGAGAGGAGGATTACAAAAAAAAACAACTACATTGACACCTAAATTTGTATTTAAATGCCCGGTGCTATAAATGTAACCAAAAACAAAGAAGATGCTCATTAACAGCTGGAGGAAGGGGCAAACAAAGAGGCACTAATCCCTTTAGATTGTCTCAAGTGGACTCCAGACTGTAAAGTGGACTGATGCCATTAATCATGATACCTGCTCTGATGTAGGCACAAACGTTTTAGATCAACGAGGGGCACTTCTTAAATGCACCCTCAGATCCCCAGCGAGGAGGGTGGGCATTATGGGAGCTTGGTGGAGATGAGGAACAAGGCACAAGTGCTGTCTGCTTCAACAGGTTCATCTCTCAACAATGACCATGTTGACCAAATGATTTGTAAAATGTATTCAATAAAACATTTGCATTAAGATGTATGTCCTGAGACACATTTTCTCAGTTTTCTCGAAGCTCATTAATTGAACCACTTCTAACTTGTGTGCACATGCACGTAATTCTGTGGTGCTTTGACTGCTTTAAACCTTTAATCCTCACACGCACACACACACTTCCTTTCTTGTTCAGGCTGACAAAAGGCCAATTCAAAGCCAAGTG